>NC_133105.1:24052328-24066877 GCF_022965805.1 Primulina eburnea
TACTAAATTCGATACACCTACAGTCGACAAGGAAAGAGCACATACCTTTCGACTCAAGGCGTCTGCCGCTGCATTCGACTTTCCTGGATAGTACTTGATCTCGCAATCAAAATCTTTCAGCAGATCAAGCCATCGTCGCTGCCTCATATTCAACTCAGACTGAGAAAAGAGGTACTTCAGGCTCTTATGATCGGAATAGATCACAAATTTCTCGCCATACAGATAATGGCGCCAGATCTTGAGTGCAAAGACAATCGCCGCCAATTCAAGATCATGAATCGGGTAACGAGTCTCGTGTGGCTTCAGCTGTCTAGAGGCGTACGCTATCACGTGCCCTCGCTGCATAAGAACACATCCTAGCCCTCTGTGAGATGCGTCACAGTATACAACAAACTCACCTGTACCTGAAGGAATCGTCAAAACAGGCGCACTAGTCAGCCTCTTTTTCAACTCCACAAAACTGGCTTCACAATCTTCAGACCATACAAATGGCATGTTCTTCTGTGTCAACTGGGTGATAGGTTTCGCTATACTGGAGAAATCTCGGATAAAACAACGATAATACCCGGCTAGACCCATGAAACTGCGTATCTCAGGTACAGAAGTCGGTCTCGGCCAACTGATCACAGCCTCAACTTTACTCGGATCTACCGCAATACCATCTCCAGTTATAATGTGACCCAAGAAGACAACCTGTTTCAGCCAGAATTCGCACTTGGACAATTTAGCGTATAACTGCTCTTTTCTCAAAGTCTGCAATACAATCCTCAAATGATCTGCATGCTCAATCAGACTCTTCAAATATACCAAGATATCATCAATGAACACAATCACAAAATCATCTAAATATTTCTGAAAAATTCGGTTCATCAAACTCATAAACACCGCAGGTGCATTTGTTAAACCAAAAGGCATAACGATAAACTCGTAGTGCCCATACCTGGTCCGGAATGCAGTCTTCGGAATATCAACGTCTCTAACTCTGAGCTGATGATACCCTGATCTCAAATCAATCTTCGAGTATACAGAAGATCCCTGTAACTGATCAAACAGATCATCGATGCGAGGCAAAGGATACTTGTTCTTCACTGTTGCCTTGTTCAACTGTCTGTAATCAATACACAATCGCATCGAACCATCCTTCTTTCTAACAAAAAGCACCGGAGCACCCCAAGGAGATACACTGGATCTGATATATCCCTTGGACAGAATGTCTTCCAACTGTGCTTTTAACTCTTTCAGCTCTATCGGTGCCATCCTATACGGAGCTCTCGAAATAGGAACACTGCCTGGCACAAGATCTATGCTGAAATCAACCTCTAGAACCGGAGGCAACCCTGGAATCTCATCTGGGAACACATCTGCAAACTCGCAAACCAGTGGCAGATCTGCCAATGCTGGGCTCGACTTCAGTAGATCTGCTGAATATACGAGAAAGCCCTCTGCTCCTCTCTGAAGCAATCTACTCATAGTCAGAGCAGATACTAAGGGAATCCGAGATCTGGAACCCTTGCCGTAGAATTTCCACTCATCTGTCATTTCGGGTCTGAATCTGACAATCTTGTGGAAACAATCTACAGTGGCCCTGTACTTGGTTAACATATCTATGCCAACTATACAGTCAAAATCAGCTAAACCAAGTACTACACAGTCTAAATCAATCTCATGCCCCTCAAACTGAAGCATACAGTGTCTAACAGTAGTCATAGATATCAAACCACTCCCCAACGGAGATGTGATAGACACTACAGTCGACAAGGACTCAACAGGTAATGAATGTCTCAAATGCAAATGTTCAGATATAAATGTATGTGATGCACATGTGTCTAGTCACACATATCCAGGATAACCGCAAAGAAAACAGTTACCTGCAATGACGTTCATCTGGCGCCTCCTGCGCCTTGCTCCTCTGTCAGCGCAAACACCCGTGCCCTGCTGTCTTGGAGGTTGACGCACTGTCTGACTACCTCCTGGGTCTCTGCGGGGTCTATCTGGATGGTGGCTGAAAGGAGTGTACAGAGGATGCCTGTCTCTCATCTGTGGCACTGGTGCTGATGACCCTGTGCTCTGGAATCGTTGTGCACCTCTCTGGGGACAAACTCTGGCGAAGTGTCCCTGTTGCCTACAGATGTTGCAACGTCCAATAACTCCTTGACACTGCTCCGTGGCATGTCTCCCTCCGCATGAACTACAGTTTACCGCCACTGTATATCTGAACCTGACCTTCCTGTCTTGATCCACTCGAACTCGATGAACTACTCCCGGATTTCCTTAAACTGCTTTCCCTTAGCCTTCAAAAATTCCTTCTTGCCACTACTACTAGATCCACTATCTGAAGCGAGGAGGAGGTGGTGGAAACTTAGTGGTAGGGCTGTGGCGGTCTCTGCCCCTGAACACCGTAAGAAGCGCCTCGCTGCCTGATCAAGCCAGCCTCTGCTCCCTTGGCTCTGTTCAGTGCCTCTGAAAAAGTATTAGGCCGTCCGTTTCACCAAAGTAAAGACATCCGGATTCAAAACCCGTTTATGAACTGATCGGCCACGCTCTCGTCGTTCATCATGCCACATGCGGTGCAAATCGGAGCAATGCAAAAAATTTGGCAACATACTCCTCGATGTTTCCACTGTCCCTGCCTCAGATTCGCAAATTCAGCCCCTTTATCTTTTCGGTAGGAGACGGGGAAGAAGCGCTGATAGAACTCATCTTTGAAGACTTTCTATGTGATATCAATGCCTCGGTGCTCCAAGGCTCTCTTCGTAGTCAACCACCAGCTCTTGGCAACTTCTTGCATCTGATGCCCTATCAATTTCACACGTCGCTCTTCAGTATACGCCAAAGACTCAAACAACATCTCGATATCATCAAGCCAGCTCTCGCACTCTACTGCACTCTCTGTGCCCTTCAGCGTAGGAGGATGGAAAGACTGAAATCTTTTCAATAAGGTCTCCATCGGCGTAGCGGTAACATCCATCTGTGCACCGGATGTACTACCCTGCTCTGGCTGTGGTATACATCTAGGCGGCATAAATCTGATTATCAAACTGATTAGTACATCATCAATATCATCTGTCTCAGCCCTCCTCTGATCATAACCTCTGATCGAGAATCGGTTCTGATTCAGGCTTGACAAGTATATGCTGTAAATCAATTCAGATACAATACAACATATAATAGGGAAAGCACTAAATCATGACATGCTAGCATGATATAAGCAAGGAAGATGACTCAATCTACCCCGCTCATTCTATTCTATCTCAGTCTACAGAACCTACCGCTCTGATACCACCTGTTTTGGGGACCCCGGGCTCTAACTCTATTCTTCTGGGATTTATTGGATCTTTGCTCGAAATGTGGGTCAAAATTTTGCATTTAACATTAATTCAAATGTATATTAAAACATAATCTGTTTCTATAAGAATTAAACAACATCATGTACATACGAGTCTGTTTAGTAAAATCATACACTAGTGTTCAAATCCCAACTACAAACATAAGTAGTAAAAGTCTAATAGGAAACACTAGAAATTTTTCAACGCCCGAGATCTCCACGCTATCATCAATCTCTCATCTAGCTCGAGACCCAGATCCTACCCCACCTGTTGCCATGCACACATACAGACACGACAACAGCCGGATAACTCCGGTGAGAACAAATCCCAGTATAAAACATGCATGCATGCCATGTAATAATCATATACAAAGCATAGCATATATCAAGTACATGAATTAAAATCTAAACATGTGAAGGAATACAAATCTGTATTCAACATATAGTTCTTGACTCGATTCCTTTCTAATCTAGGGATCCCTGTGTGAATAAGACGGTCTGTCACCTACCCAACCACTCGGGGCGACGGTACGTCTTATTCCTAGACTTCGGTTAACTCTGTATCGAGGGTCTACACATAGAGCAAATCTACTCCTATGCGTCGATACACCGAAACGTCTAGTTTTGGCCAATCTGCCAATATCTCCTATCTCAGGACTCGGATATAAATCAATAAACAAGACATTACATAATCAATGTAATAACAATCTAGTATGTGATTTAGGGAAACTCGTATCAAATCTGAATCGAGTTGTGCAATCCCGTGACCACATGAATTATACCTTTCTTGTCGAACAATCGGTGTCGTAGTCGAAGTCTCGAGTTCACAATAGCCAATACAAATCTGAAATGGCAATATTTGAGACATACAATATCAATCTCTAACTCAAAGCAACACATATTCCAATAAATAATAAATCTCGGTACAAATCGACGGCATAACGGCGTAATCCTCGGTACCGGTCAATTCACAACTCACATAACGATACCATAATCTCATCAACATCATCACATCAATGACATAATCTTCTCAAACTCTGAAGATCGATATACTCTTCAATAATACATGCTGAAAATCGAAACAATAGCATATTGTGTCCGAAAATCAATCTGACAACGAATATACGATGCTCTATATATCAAGAACACATATACACAACAAAATCATAATTTCCCCAACATCTACAATCTGAATCATGCTGAAAATGATATATACTTACATCCTTAGATAGCTCTTGTTGCAAGGAACAATAATCTCAACTCAGTTTCCAATTCGGATGTGTAAATCTTGCACAATACAATCCTAAGAAAATGAAGAAGCTTGCTCCTCTCTTGAGATTCTCTCGGTTTCTTAGGTTCTTCTGAATAGAGATGCTGAGTCATGTTACAAATATATATATAACACCATGCAAAGTGTCAACATAAAAATCGAAGGGTGGCATTTCGCATGCAGCACCGCGGGTGCGGTCACCCCAGCACGCGGGTGCGCTATGCTCTCGGCTGCCCTTTCCGATTTTCCGGAATGCTCAGACCGAGGGTGCGGTCATTGCAGGACCGCGGGTGCGGTCTTGCTTCGCACAATTCCACCAAATTTTTCTTTCATGCACCGCGGGTGCAGTCCTTCATGTACCGCGGGTGCGGTGTGACTTCGGCCCTGCTCACTCAAATTCCATAATTCAGGCTATAGTTTCTACTTTTTCATCCTATGACATGCATTCTCATGTCTTCCAAGTCTTATGCCAATGAAAACTTAAAATCTCGAGCCTTACAATAGAACTTTGGGAACACTTTAACGGGCTATTCTTAAAAAGAACTTGGATTGACATTTCTATGGATTTTATTTTGGGGTTGCCTAGGACTAAGAAGGCGAGGGATTCTATTTTTGTTGTCGTGGATAGATTCTCTAAGATGGCACATTTTATAGCTTGTCATAAAACCGATGATGCTTCAAACATTGCGGATTTGTTCTTTAGAGAAGTCGTTAGGTTGCATGGCATGCCTAGGACTATTGTTTCTGGTCGCGATGTTAAATTCTTGAGTTACTTTTGGAAGACTTTATGGGCTAAACTTGGCACAAAATTATTGTTTTCTACTACTTGTCATCCTCAAACGGATGGACAAACTGAAGTTTCAATAGAACTTTGGGAACACTTTTGCGTGCTATTCTTAAAAAAGAACTTGGATTGACATTTCTATGGACTTTATTTTGGGGTTGCCTAGGGACTAAGAAGGGGAGGGGATTCTTATTTTAGTTGTTGGTGGATAATTCTCTAAGATGGCCACATTTTTATAGCTCTGTCATAAAACCGATGATGCTTCAACATTGCGGATTTGTTCTTTAGAGAAGTCGTTAGGTTGCATGGCATGCCTAGGGCTATTTGTTTCTGGTCGCGATGTTAAATCTTGTGTTAATTTTGGAAGACTTTATGGGCTAAACTTGGCACAAATTGTTGGTTTCTACTACTTGTCATCCTCAAACGGATGGACAAACTGAAGTTGTCAATAGAACTTTGGGAACACTTTTACGTGCTATTCTTAAAAAGAACTTGGATTGACATTTCTATGACTTTATTTTGGGGTTGCCTAGGACTAAGAAGGGCGAGGGATTCTATTTTTGTTGTTGTGGATAGATTCTCTAAGATGGCACATTTTATAGCTTGTCATAAAACCGATGATGCTTCAAACATTGCGGATTTGTTCTTTAGAGAAGTCGTTAGGTTGCATGGCATGCTAGGACTATTGTTTCTGGTCGCGATGTTAAATTCTTGAGTTACTTTTGGAAGACTTTATGGGCTAAACTTGGCACAAAATTGTTGTTTTCTACTACTTGTCATCCTCAAACGGATGGACAAACTGAAGTTGTCAATAGACCTTTGGGAACACTTTTGCGTGCTATTCTTAAAAAGAACTTGGATTGACATTTCTATGGACTTTATTTGGGGTTGCCTAGGACTAATAAGGGTAGGGATTCTATTTTTGTTGTTGTGGATAGATTCTCTAAGATGGCACATTTTATAGCTTGTCATAAAACCGATGATGCTTCAAACATTGCGGATTTGTTCTTTAGAGAAGTCGTTAGGTTGCATTGCATGCCTAGGACTATTGTTTTGGTCGCGATGTTAATTCTTGAGTTACTTTTGGAAGACTTTATGGGCTAAACTTGGCACAAATTGTTGGTTTCTACTACTTGTCATCCTTCAAACGGATGGACAACATGAAGTTGTCAATAGAACTTTGGAACACTTTTACGTGCTATTCTTAAAAAGAACTTGAATTGACATTCTATGGACTTTATTTTGGGGTTGCCAAAGGACTAAGAAGGCGAGGGATTCTATTTTGTTGTTGTAGTATAGATTATCTAAGATGGCATATTTTATAGCTTGTCATAAAAAAAACGATGATTGATGCTTAAAACATTGCGGATTGTTGTCTTTTAGAGAAGTACGTAGGTTGCATGGCATGCCTAGGACTATTGTTTCTGGTCGCGATGTTTAAATTATTGAGTTACTTTTGGAAGACTTTATGGGCTAAACTTTGCACAAAATTGTTGTTTTTCTACTACTTGTCATCCTCAAACGGATGGACAAACTGAAGTTGTCAATAGAACTTTGGAAACACTTTTGCGTGCTATTCTTAAAAGAACTTGGATTGACATTTCTATGGACTTTATTTTGGGGTTGCCTAGGACTAATAAGGGTAGGGATTCTATTTTTGTTGTTTGTGGATAGATTTCTCTAATATGGCAATTTTATAGCTTGTCCTAAAACCGATGATGCTTCAAACATTGCGGATTTGTTATTTAGAGAAGTCGTTAGGTTGCATTGCATGCCTAGGACTATTGTTTTTGGTCGCGATGTTAAATTCTTGAGTTACTTTTGGAAGACTTTATGGGCTAAACTTGGCATAAAATTGTTGTTTTCTACTACTTGTCATCCTCAAACGCATGGACAAACTGAAGTTGTCAATAGAACTTTGGGAACACTTTTGCGTGCTATTCTTAAAAAGAACTTGGATTGACATTTATATGGACTTTATTTTGGGGTTGCCTAGGACTAATATGGGTAGGGATTCTATTTTTGTTGTTGTGGATAGATTCTCAAAGATGACAAATTTTATAGCTTGTCATAAAACCGATGATGCTTCAAACATTGTGGATTTGTTCTTAAGAGAAGTCGTTAGGTTGCATGGCATGCCTAGGACTATTGTTTTTGGTCGCGATGTTAAATTCTTGAGTTACTTTTGGAAGACTTTATGGGCTAAACTTAGCACAAAATTGTTGTTTTCTACTACTTGTCATCCTCAAACGGATGGACAAACTGAAGTTGTCAATAGACTTTGGGAACACTTTTTGCGTTTATCTATTCTTAAAAGAACTTTGTATTGACATTTCTATGGACTTTATTTTGGGGTTGCCTAGGACTAAGAAGGGAGGGATTCTATTTTGTTGTTGTGGATAGATTCTCTAATATGGCACATTTTATAGCTTGTCATAAAACCGATGATGCTTCAAACATTGCGGATCTTGTTCTTTAGAGAAGTCGTTAGGTTGCATGGCATGCCTAGGGCTAATGTTTTCTGGGTCGCGATGTTAATTCTTTTGTGTTACTGTTGGAAGGACTTTATGGGCTAAACTTGGCACAAAATTGTGTTGTTTTCTACTACTTGTCATCCTTCAAACGGTATGGACAAACTGAAGTTGTCAATAGAACTTTGAGAACACTTTTGCGTGCTATTCTTAAAAAGAACTTGGATTGACATTTCTATGGACTTATTTTGGGGTTGCCTAGGACTAAGTAAGGGTAGGGATTCTATTTTTGTTGTTGTAGATAGATTCTCTAAGATGGCACATTTTATAGCTTGTCATAAAACCGATGATGCCTTCAAACATTGCGGATTTGTTCTTTAGAGAAGTCGTTAGGTTGCATGGCATGCCTAGGACTATTGTTTCTGGTCGCGATGTTAAATTCTTGAGTTACTTTTGGAAGACTTTATGGGCTAAACTTGGCACAAAATTGTTGTTTTCTACTACTTGTCATCCTCAAACGGATGGACAAACTGAAGTTGTCAATAGAACTTTGGGAACACTTTTGCGTGCTATTCTTAAAAGAACTTGGATTGACATTTCTATGGACTTTATTTTGGGTTGCCTAGGACTAAGAAGGGAGGGATTCTATTTTTGTTGTTGTGGATAGATTCTCTAAGATGGCACATTTTATAGCTTGTCATAAAACCGATGATGCTTCAAACATTGCGGATTTGTTCTTTAGAGAAGTCGTTAGGTTGCATGGCATGCCTAGGACTATTGTTTCTGGTCGCGATGTTAAATTCTTGAGTTACTTTTGGAAGACTTTATGGGCTAAACTTGGCACAAAATTGTTGTTTTCTACTACTTGTCATCCTCAAACGGATGGACAAACTGAAGTTGTCAATAGAACTTTGGGAACACTTTTGCGTGCTATTCTTAAAAAGAACTTGGATTGACATTTCTATGGACTTTATTTTGGGGTTGCCTAGGACTAAGAAGGGGAGGGATTCTATTTTTGTTGTTGTGGATAGATTCTCTAAGATGGCACATTTTATAGCTTGTCATAAAACCGATGATGCTTCAAACATTGCGGATTTGTTCTTTAGAGAAGTCGTTAGGTTGCATGGCATGCCTAGGACTATTGTTTCTGGTCGCGATGTTAAATTCTTGAGTTACTTTTGGAAGACTTTATGGGCTAAACTTGGCACAAAATTGTTGTTTTCTACTACTTGTCATCCTCAAACGGATGGACAAACTGAAGTTGTCAATAGAACTTTGGGAACACTTTTGCGTGCTATTCTTAAAAAGAACTTGGATTGAACATTTCTATGGACTTTATTTGGGGTTGCCTAGGACTAATATGGGTAGGGATTCTATTTTTGTTGTTGTGGATAGATTCTCTAAGATGCACATTTTATAGCTTGTCATAAAACCGATGATGCTTCAAACATTGTGGATTTGTTCTTTAGAGAAGTCGTTTTAGGTTGCATGGCATGCCTAGGACTATTGTTTTCTGGTCGCGATGTTAAATTCTTGAGTTACTTTTGGAAGACTTTATGGGCTAACTTGGCACAAAATTGTTTTGTTTTCTATCTACTTGTCATCCTCAACGGATGGACAAACTGAAGTTGTCAATAGAACTTGGGAACACTTTTGCGTGCTATTCTTTAAAAAGACCTTGGATTGACATTTCTATGGACTTTATTTTGGGGTTGCCTAGTGACTAATAAAGGGTAGGGATTCTATTTTTGTTGTTGTGGATAGATTCTCTAAGATGGCACATTTTTATAGCTTGTCATAAAACCGATTGATGCCTTCAAACATTGCGGATTTGTTCTTTAGAGAAGTCGTTAGGTTGCATGGCATGCCTAGGACTATTGTTTTTTGGTCGCGATGTTAACATTCTTGAGTTACTTTTGGAAGACTTTATGGCTAAACTTGGCACAAATTGTTGTTTTCTACTACTTGTCATTCTCAAACGCTATGGACAAACTGAAGTTGTCAATAGAACTTTGGAACACTTTTGCGTGGCTATTCTTAAAAAGAACTTGGATTGACATTTATTATGGACTTTATTTTTGGGGTTGCCTAGGACTAATATGGGTAGGGATTCTATTTTTGTTGTTTGTGGATAGATTCTCAAAGATGACACATTTTATAGCTTGTTCATAAAATCCGATGATGCTTCAAACATTGTGGATTTGTTCTTTAGAGAAGTCGTTAGGTGCATGGCATGCCTAGGACTATGTTTTTGGTCGCGATGTTAAATTCTTGAGTTACTTTTGGAAGACTTTATGGGCTAAACTTAGCACAAAATTGTTGTTTTCTACTACTTGTCATCCTCAACGGATGGACAAACTGAAGTTGTCAATAGAACTTCTGGAACACTTTTGCGTGCTATTCTTAAAAGCAACTTGGATTGACATTTCTATGGACTTTATTTTGGGGGTTGCCTGGTACTAATTAAAGGTAGGGATTCTATTTTGTTGTTGTGGATAGATTCTTAAGATGGCACATTTTCTTATAGCTTGTCATAAAACCGATGATGCTTCAAACATTGCGGATTTTGTTCTCTTTAGAGAAGTCGTTAGGTTGCCATGGCATGCCTAGGACTATGTTTCTTGGTCGCGATGTTAAATTCTCGAGTTAACTTTGGAAGACTTTATGGGCTAAACTTGGCACAAAATTGTTGTTTTCTACTACTTGTCATCCTCAAACGGTATTGGACAAACTGAAGTTGTCAATAGAACTTTGGAAACACTTTTGCGTGCTATTCTTAAAAGAACTTGGATTGACATTCTATGGACTTTATTTTTGGGGTTTGCCTAGGACTAAGAATGGGTAGGGATTCTATTTTTGTTGTTGTAGGATAGATTTCTCTAAGATTGGCACATTTTATAGCTTGTCATAAAACCGATGATGCCTTCAAACATTGCGGATTTGTTTCTTAGAGAAGTCGTTAGGTTGCATGGCATGCCTAGGACTATTGTTTCTGGTCGCGATGTTAAATTCTTGAGTTACTTTTGGAAGACCTTTATGGGCTAAACTTGGCACAAAACTTGTTGTTTTCTACTACTTGTCATCCTCAAACGGATGGACAAACTGAAGTTGTCAATAGAACTTTGGGAACACTTTTGCGTTGCTATTTCTTAAAAAGAACTTGGATTGACATTTCTAATGGACTTTATTTTCGGGTTTGCCTAGGACTAAGAAGGCGAGGATTCCTATTTTTGTTGTTGTGGAAGATTCTCTAAGATGGCAAATTTTTAGCTTGTCATAAACCGATGATGCTTCAAACATGCGGATTTGTTCTTTAGAGAAGTCGTTAGGTTGCATGGCATGCCTAGGACTATGTTCTGGGTCGCGATGTTTAAATTCTTGAGTTACTTTGGAAGACTTTATGGGCTAAACTTGGCACAAAATTGTTGTTTTCTACTAATTGTCATCCTTCAAACGGATGGACAAATGAAGTTGTCAATAGAACTTTGAGAACACTTTTGCGTTGCTATCTTAAAAAGAACTTGGATTGACATTTTATGGACTTTATTTTGGGGTTGCCTAGGACTAAGAAGGGTAGGGATTCTATTTTGTGTTGTTGTAGATAGATTCTCTAAGATGGCACATTTTATAGCTTGTCATAAAACCCATGATGCCTCAAACATTGCGGATTTGTTTTTTTAGAGAAGTCGTTAGGTTGCATGGCATGCCTAGGACTATTGTTTCTGGTCGCGATGTTAAATTCTTGAGTTACTTTTGGAAGACTTTATGGGCTAAACTTGGCATAAAATTGTTGTTTTCTACTACTTGTCATCCTCAAACGGCATGGACAAACTGAAGTTGTCAATAGAACTTTGGGAACACTTTTGCGTGCTATTCTTAAAAAGAACTTGGATTGACATTTCTATGGACTTTATTTTGGGGTTGCCTAGGACTAAGAAGGGGAGGGATTCTATTTTTGTTGTTGTGGATAGATTCTCTAAGATGGCACATTTTATAGCTTGTCATAAAACCGATGATGCTTCAAACATTGCGGATTTGTTCTTTAGAGAAGTCGTTAGGTTGCATGGCATGCCTAGGACTATTGTTTCTGGTCGCGATGTTAAATTCTTGAGTTACTTTTGGAAGACTTTATGGGCTAAACTTGGCACAAAATTGTTGTTTTCTACTACTTGTCATCCTCAAACGGATGGACAAACTGAAGTTGTCAATAGAACTTTGGGAACACTTTTGCGTGCTATTCTTAAAAGAACTTGGATTGACATTTCTATGGACTTTATTTGGGGTTGCCTAGGACTAAGAAGGGTAGGGATTCTATTTTTGTTGTTGTGGATAGATTCTCTAAGATGGCACATTTTATAGCTTGTCATAAAACCGATGATGCTTCAAACATTGCGGATTTGTTCTTTAGAGAAGTCGTTAGGTTGCATGGCATGCCTAGGACTATTGTTTTCTGGTCGCGATGTTAAATTCTTGAGTTACTTTTGGAAGACTTTATGGGCTAAACTTGGCACAAAATTGTTGTTTTCTACTACTTGTCATCCTCAAACGGATGGACAAACTGAAGTTGTCAATAGAACTTTGGGAACACTTTTGCGTGCTATTCTTAAAAAGAACTTGGATTGACATTTCTATGGACTTTATTTTGGGGTTGCCTAGGACTAAGAAGGGGAGGGATTCTATTTTTGTTGTTGTGGATAGATTCTCTAAGATGGCACATTTTATAGCTTGTCATAAAACCGATGATGCTTCAAACATTGCGGATTTGTTCTTTAGAGAAGTCGTTAGGTTGCATGGCATGCCTAGGACTATTGTTTCTGGTCGCGATGTTAAATTCTTGAGTTACTTTTGGAAGACTTTATGGGCTAAACTTGGCACAAAATTGTTGTTTTCTACTACTTGTCATCCTCAAACGGATGGACAAACTGAAGTTGTCAATAGAACTTTGGGAACACTTTTGCGTGCTATTCTTAAAAAGAACTTGGATTGACATTTCTATGGACTTTATTTTGGGGTTGCCTAGGACTAAGAAGGGGAGGGATTCTATTTTTGTTGTTGTGGATAGATTCTCTAAGATGGCACATTTTATAGCTTGTCATAAAACCGATGATGCTTCAAACATTGCGGATTTGTTCTTTAGAGAAGTCGTTAGGTTGCATGGCATGCCTAGGACTATTGTTTCTGGTCGCGATGTTAAATTCTTGAGTTACTTTTGGAAGACTTTATGGGCTAAACTTGGCACAAAATTGTTGTTTTCTACTACTTGTCATCCTCAAACGGATGGACAAACTGAAGTTGTCAATAGAACTTTGGGAACACTTTTGCGTGCTATTCTTAAAAGAACTTGGATTGACATTTCTATGGACTTTATTTTGGGGTTGCCTAGGACTAAGAAGGGGAGGGATTCTATTTTTGTTGTTGTGGATAGATTCTCTAAGATGACACATTTTATAGCTTGTCATAAAACCGATGATGCTTCAAACATTGCGGATTTGTTCTTTAGAGAAGTCGTTAGGTTGCATGGCATGCCTAGGACTATTGTTTCTGGTCGCGATGTTAAATTCTTGATGTTACTTTTGGAAGACTTTATGGGCTAAACTTGGCACAAAATTGTTGTTTTCTACTACTTGTCATCCTCAAACGGATGGACAAACTGAAGTTGTCAATAGAACTTTGGGAACACTTTGCGTGCTATTCTTAAAAAGAACTTGGATTGACATTTCTATGGACTTTATTTTGGGGTTGCCTAGGACTAAGAAGGGGAGGGATTCTATTTTTGTTGTTGTGGATAGATTCTCTAAGATGGCACATTTTATAGCTTGTCATAAAACCGATGATGCTTCAAACATTGCGGATTTGTTCTTTAGAGAAGTCGTTAGGTTGCATGGCATGCCTAGGACTATTGTTTTGGTCGCGATGTTAAATTCTTGAGTTACTTTTGGAAGACTTTATGGGCTAAACTTGGCACAAAATTGTTGTTTTCTACTACTTGTCATCCTCAAACGGATGGACAAACTGAAGTTGTCAATAGAACTTTGGGAACACTTTTGCGTGCTATTCTTAAAAAGAACTTGGATTGACATTTCTATGGACTTTATTTTGGGGTTGCCTAGGACTAAGAAGGGAGGGATTCTATTTTTGTTGTTGTGGATAGATTCTCTAAGATGGCACATTTTATAGCTTGTAATAAAACCGATGATGCTTCAAATATTGCGGATTTGATCTTTAGAGAAGTCGTTAGGTTGCATGGCATGCCTAGGGCTATTGTTTCTGGTCGCGATGTTAAATTCTTGTGTTAATTTTGGAAGACTTTATGGGCTAAATCTGGCACAAAATTGTTGGTTTCTACTACTTGTCATCCTCAAACGGATTGACAAACTGAAGTTGTCAATAGAACTTTGGGAACACTTTTGCATGCTATTCTTAAAAAGAACTTGGATTGACATTTTTATGGACTTTATTTTGGGGTTGCCTAGGACTAAGAAGGGTAGGGATTCTATTTTTGTTTTGTGGATAGATTCTCTAAGATTGCACATTTTATACTTGTCATAAAACCGATGATGCTTCAAAATTGTGGATTTGTTCTTTAGAGAGTCGTTAGGTTGCATGGCATACCTAGGACTAATGTTTTGGTCGCGATGTTAAATTCTTGAGTTACTTTTGGAATACTTTAGGGCTAAACTTGGCAAAAAATTGTTGTTT